>NW_027272861.1:207500-223254 GCF_040938485.1 Diadema antillarum | reverse complement strand
CCCTGGCTTCATAAACACTTGAGGAGGGTGGGGGCAGGGTTGTTAGAAATCTAGTTTTAAAAGAATGCAGGTTTTGGCAAGTAGGCAAGTATCCTGGACATTGACAGCCAAATGCTGGTATATTTCATTTGCCCGATAGTCACATTTTTGTTGCCCCAGCTAGGCACATGGGCAAGAAAGGGTTCAGAACAATGCTGACTGGGGCAGCTGCCACTCTATATCAGAAAAGAACCTCATCAAGATTTTCTTACATATCTCTTCCGGTCCTGTGTGAGCTTCTCGAGTCGCACCGACTTCAGGTACTGGTGGTATTCATTGAACTCCTTCAAGGTACATCGCACCTGCAGGTAAAAATCACACCAGACTCAAAAGGTCAGAATTTCATTGTGAGTACATCAAACAGTACCTCCCTTTCAAAAAAAAAAAAATAGATGTTGAAATATTGTAATATGGTATATCAGAGAGTACCTCCCCTTCAAAGGAATAAAAATTTAGGTGTGGAAATATCTGGTATATATCAGACAATACTCAGTATCTCCCTTTCAAAGGAATGAAATATATACGAAAATGCACCTTTATCTCTAAGACTCCTAGTAAACATGTAATCTAATGCACGAAAAGACAGTGAACTTTTGAGTTTGTTGTTTGTTTGTGGGGGTTTTTTGGTGTCTTCGTGTGTTTGTTTGTTTGTTTGTTTTTTAAGCAATGGGCTACTGTGGCATAGCAGCCATCAGTTCGACCTGTTGCTGTGAGCAACTTGAATTATATGCCAACTCACTTTTACCTGCAAGTAAAAGGTACAAGGGTTGCAAAGATTAATGGAGCTAGCGTCAGCCTTGAGGTAAGACTAGATCCATTTGTAATATATTATGTATCAGTGCAAAGGGAGATTAAAATGTACAACATGAAATACACAATAGTGTTCACTCCCATCTTTAGCACATTGAATTGCCCAAGGAATGAAGGTGTGGAAACAGGATAAGTCTGAAATTGAGGCTAATCCATACCATTCCGTCTGCAGTGATGTGGCCAGACTTGACCAATCGTTCGTAGGTGACCGGCCGTGTGTAGTGACTCTTGAGGTGGGGATCGTGGAGGCTCTTGTACTCGCAGCAAAGTCCAGCGGCCACGGGGTCAAACTCCAGACCATCAGGCTGCTGGTGCAGCTAGGGAAAAATCAAAAAAAGAAAAGACGATGCAAGACTGAAATCTAGAAAGCCATTAAGCAGTCTTCTGTGGAACAGCCTGGGCCCCATTTCACAAAAGATGTTGGATAGCAACTCTTCCTGGAATGGCAACTAACTTCCCATAGCAACAGCCAATCAGGAAGCTGGATTCTTGTTGTTACCGTGACAATTGTCATTCAAGCAAGAGTTGCTATTATATCAACTTTTTATGAAATGGGACCCTGTTGTGGACGAGTCCGGAGTACACTCGTGCAGGTGTCTATGGGGAAATGCGTGTGGTAGCAAAATCAGTCCGTCCTCAATGTGTCAGACTTCCACACAGGCTCCTGGACTATGAAATTAATTCATATTCTACATAATTATGATTCCATAAAGTCTGTGAGCAATAAATCCACTATCCCATTAATTGCCAGTGGCAACTGAAGGCAAGAATCGATTAGAAATTTGCTGTGCTGGATAGTCACTGCAATGTAAACTCACCTTGCTAAACTGTACTGTATAACATTCACAATACAGTCATCACAGACTGGTCAGGATAAGAGACATAATAATTTTAAATATCTCTTGTAAAGATCAAGGTGGCAAGAGCAGTCCATGAAATACCTCTTTTCATATCCCCCCCCCCCCCATTTTTCTTCAGCATGGCATAAAATGCTTCAGAGTGACGTTGTCTAATGATTTTTTTTTCCTCCCAGCCACCTGGAGTGAACCATTTGGGGTTGGAGTCACCTCAGTTCACACAAGGTGTACGTAGAAAAACAGACCACTTTTCTGAAAGTACACCTGACTTGTTTCACAAAGTACTGCTGCTCATTTTATTAAATACACTGTACATGAAACTTCTTGACTCAAACAAGGAAATTTTAAAGCCATATCATCATTTTTTTCATAATCTGCAGTTCTAGGAAAATGATTCATAGCAACTCAATTTTTGCTTATACTAAATGCAAGAATTTTCTACTATCTGACAAGTTACCCTAGCCTCCCCTATTCCCTTCCCCCCATCCCCCCCCCAAAAAAAAGGGAATCAACATCGAGTGAATAACATATCACTGTTATCAGCTCCATTCATTCTATGAACGCAATCAGCAAAATTAAAATAAATGAGTGTGAAAGCTATGTTTTCACAACAGTTTATAATCATCATCATCATCATCATCATCATCATCATCATCATCATCATCATCATCACATCACCACCACCATAATTGCTCCTACGGTGTAGTCTGATGCTCACCTTCTTACACAGGCTGGTAGTGAAGAGCTGGATCCTCCCCTTTGGGGCGGGGACCATCGGCAGCTTGCTGTACATGGGCGTGTCCAGCATCCAGATGGGTAGGTTTGGTAACTGGATGACCAACCTCTCGTCCGCCATGTTGAACATCGTGCTGAGGTTCTCCAGATTTTCCACCGCCTCCATTTCCAGGAGGTCGACGCTTGAAGCCTCCAGTTCCATCTCGTGGGATGACCTCAATCTGCCTTTTGTTTTGGGTTTGAGTTTTTGGTTGGTTGGTTGTTTTTTATTATTTTTTTTATTCTCTTTCTTTGGTACGCGGCCAAAATTTCCTGAAATAATACAAAGTTAAGAATCAGGGAGAAATCAAAATGAGGAGAATTAAAGGAAGGATATTATAGGTTATCAATGCAATTATACAGTTAGATACACCCTTTGCCTGAAATCTTCTCGGGGCTATGATTTGAATGAATGCTACATATGATTTTCTTACCCGGAATGCAGAGTTGTTCAGTTGTAAACGTTCTCCTTTCAAGCAATTCTGACCAACAGATTACATCATGTTGATATATAAACTATAAAACCAGAACCTTTTAAGTGCATGAACGCTTCATGAATTTTGTGAGGAGGCAAGACTCGCAAAAGTAAAATGCAGGCAAAAGTTTTCTTTTCTTTCTTTCTTTCTTTCTTTCTTTCCTTCCTTCCTTCCTTTCTTTCTTTCTTTCTTTCTTTCTTTCTCTCTCTCTCTCTCTCTTTCTTTCTTTCTTTCTTTCTTTCTTTCTTTCTTTAAGCAATGCATTGAATGCCAGTGCTGTGGCAATTCGTGAAAGTTTCATGCCATGATACAGGCCGTCGGCTCCAATTTGCGAAAGTTCAATGTCATACAAAAGTTTCCTGTCTTACAGTAGGTCTAATAAGCTCTAGGGCCTACTGCAGGTCTAGAATCATTTTCTTCTTGTTGTTCATCCTCTCCTTATTTCTCCTCTACACCTACTATACAGTTTATCGTCTTCTTTCTCTTTCAACCATTCTTTTTTCTTTTGATCCTTTTCTTGATCAATAGGGCTTATTCCCATATATTGATAAGCCATTATATCGTGTCCATACACCATTACAGGCATTAGCATTTTATTATGAATCATTATTTGATTATCATCCTTTTTCCTTCTATGGCCGATACCTTCACTTAGCACCACTGGTGACCATTGCACAGTGCATCTTTCACGAGCCAGACACCTAACCCCAACGCGGGGCGCAGGCTGTTACGATAAAGCGTACGTACGTGTTGGGGTCACTGTAACGGTTACCAGACACGGCCAAATCATAAGTCACTTCTTTTCCTTCGCAGACAATTAACCTTATTAGTATTTTTTTTTTAATTTTTTTTTTAATGGAGGCATGCATGTTAGTGAGCTGTCAACTTTAAGGTAAATTAGAGCATGTTTTCACCATGTAAAATGATGCACTGGCATTTACAGACGAGTAGGCCTACCTTGACCGACAAATATGTCTAATTCCGCGAAAAACTTCTCATTTATAATAATGACATTTGCTGGGTCAGTTTGACCCAGCAAATGTCATTATTATAAATGAGAAGTTTTCGCGGAATTAGACATATTTGTCGGTCAAAGGCCTACCATATATAGACTCCTTCTATCACAGAGCTACCAAGTCTCACGCATTCTGCGTGAGACTCAAGCATTTAGGGGCCATCTCACGATCTCACACATGGCAACAATTTTTCTCACGCATCGGGCAAAGTCTGCAACTTAGGCCTATAATAATGAGCATAGCTCAAAAGATTAAAATGATAGGTGCAATTGAAGGTATATTATCCTTTTGTTTTTCAAAATAAGTAGAAAATAGTCACTTAAGTATGCACCTGGTCGCATCATTAAGAGCAAAAAATTGAAAAAGCTCCCTACCGTGGGAGGCCACAGGGGGGAGAAAACTCCTCCCACACCCTCGCTCGCGCGCACATTCGCTCGCCGAGATGCCGAGTCATGAAAATCTCACTCATAAAAATTTTTGGAACTTGGCATCCCTGCTATCAACTGTTCCTATACTGCCTGATTCACACACACACACACACAAACGCACACACACACACACCACATGGGTACAGACAGTGGAGTACACCCCTGTAGACCTACCCAGTACCCCCTTGCCTGAACGAGATATAGACGTCTACAATACAACGTATTTTCACAGGTTCTGATCATTTTTCTTTCACTTAGACTCTATATACTAACAGTAACACTGTAACGTGTAACAATATCTTTAACCAGTTAGCTGCTATTCTTGTTCTTCCTCTTGTCCATTTCTTTTCTACTTGGCGCACTGCCGACAAAAGTCACAAATTCGCTTCTCAGTTTGTGCAAATATATTAAGTGACCCTAAAGGGCGGCAACATGAATGACAAAAAGGTAAGCTCAGAGGCTGGAAAATACACAATCCAAGACGCGATTACCAACAGCAACAGACAACTGACAGAAGGCACAACAAGCACACCGGTGCACCGCTCGCCTGTCTCACACCACCGGTTACTCATGGCTGTTTAGCGGGAGAGTACCGGCCTGAGCGAACGCGATAAATGGCAAAACGAGGAGACAAGACGAACGATTGTGAGAACAATTTGCGGCTCGAAAACTTCTTTTACCTACCTCTAATTATTTTGACCGCTTACTCCTTCCTTGTCTAATACATTTTACTAACCCTTGGATGTATTCAGGATTGACATCTTGTCAAAATTACGAGAAATCCTGCGATGAGGTTGACCCTATGTAGTGCTTCCCCCGCCCAGACCCATAATCAAATGTCCACTGTGTTTACATGCGCTCAATACAGAACGCATGTGTTATGACGTCATACGCTTGACTGGGGCGCAAAGTAATGTACGTAATCAATTAAAACTTTTTAATGAATATTCATTAGATAATGATTTGTTGCGTTTTCTTGTCGTTTTTCTTTTCTTTTTCTTTTCTTTTTTTGCTGTATCATTTTCTCCTTCTTCTTTTCTTCATTTTCTTCTCAGTTCCTTTATTTTCATATTTCTTGATTCTTCTATCAATTTTTCCGACTGAGGGCAACAAGTTTTACCAAAGCATGAAAGAAGTAAAAGTAATGTTGTGACTAAATGTAATCACAATATGTTTTCTTGTCAGCAAGCAACCAAACTAACTAAAGCCCGAATACAAATTAATGTAGATTGAGTGAAAGCAGCAATATTAGCAGAACACGTCTGTCTATACATTTGAGGGAAATAGGACAATTAATCTTTGCAAAAGTGATGATTTTTTGAAATTTTAGTGCTACCATTGCTGGACAATAGAAGACGACTGTAATTCATGACGTCATTCTGCGGGACAACACAAGAAAGAAGATATAAGGAGAATTCTACACATTTCATTTTCATGAAAAGTACACCTTCCCTCAATAGCCTCTAATTTCTGAAAGACGTAAGTTAAGAGCTCTTTATTACACTAGAAAATGAAAATAGGGCCTATTCGTTTGATTTTTTTCTATAATTTGTTATTTCTTGTATTGTTGTCTTTACTGACGTGAGAACGTGTATCATTCTCTTTATCCAGTCTAGCGGTACCGAAACTGTAAAAAAATAATAATAATAATAATAATAATAATAACAATAATAATAATAAAGGTCTTCAGTGCAAAAACTTCTCACACTTCTACGTTTCTATCAACATTTTATTTGTTTATAGTGCCACTTACGCACCGGGGTAACAAAAAAAAAAAAAAAAATGGGGACCCAAAGTGGTGGCACTTTATGTATTCCTTGGTTTGGTAGTAGGGGAGCCCAACTCACTCCCCTCCTCCCCCTCCCCCCCCCCCCCCCCCCCCCCCCCCCCCCCTCCGGTTCCGCCGGCCCACGTAACGTACCTATATACAGGTACAGCTATAAGCCAGTTCGTAGTTCTACTTTGCGCATGAGCAGCAAAATGTCATTCGTACCAAGACGCATGATGGTTTGTAAATTCACGGAGATAGCATCGGGGCAATAGCGTAGACAAGTTCTCAGATCAAATCTTTAGGTATAGTTTTGCGGCCAAGAGAGACGATCTCAATGCATTGCGGCCAAGAAAGGCGATGAATGTATCTATGCCGTTCAACCCCCCCCCCCCCCCCCCGGCCCCCAAGTGAACATGTAAGGTGATTGCGACAAAGATCACGATTGTGTTGATAAGATAATACTAATACAAAGAAGAAGAGTGTAATAAATTTTGATTTCATTTATTTACTTCAGCACACATGCATGCATGATTTAGCCAAAAGCATGCAGGGACGGCGGAACGGTGGAGGGGGGGGGGGGGGGGGGGGGGGGGGGGGCTTCGTCCCCACTTTTTTTTTTTTTTTTGCACCGTACAAGGGAATATTTCAAGTTTCACCACTTTGCTCCCCCCCCCATTTTTTTTCACCTCAGAAATGGGTAAATGGCATTAAAGAAAGAAAAAGATAGAAACCTTGTGAGAGCGGTAAGGCTTTGTTTTGTTCGTTTGTTTGTTTGTTTGTTTGTTTGTTTTGTTTTGCTTGTCAACTGAAGAAACCCGGAAGTGGCGCCATCCTTTAGAACTACCGAAGTTGCGCTGAAGGGTTTTTTTTTTTTGTTTGTTTGTTTGTTTGTTTGTTTCTGGTTGTTTTTGATTTGTTGTTGTTGTTGTGGTTGTTGTTGTTGCTTCTTTGCTGGTGAAACCTGGAAGTGGCAACAGCTGAGTCTGAAGTGGCCCCCATCACTTTTGAAAACGTGGAGCCGGCCATGAAAGGGCTGTTCTTATGTCAATGCATCATGACAATACATATTTATCTGTGAATTTATTTATTTTTTTATTTTTTCAATTTCTTTAATCTATCTATTTATTCATTTATTTTTTTATTTATTTATTTATTCATTTATTCACTCATTTATCTATCTATCTATCTATTTATCTATTTATCTATTTATCTATTTATTTATCTATTTATTCATTTATTCATTTATTAATTAACTTATTTATTTATTTATTTATTTATTTATTTATTTATTTATTTATTCATTTATTTATCTATTTATTCAGTTTTCTTTACCCAGGGTAGCCCCATCAGTGGTTTACACACTGTTATCCTAGGGGGGCCTGCAACAGAATGACAAAATATAACAGTTCAACAAACACAAAATAACAAATCAAGGTCATTCCTTTTTACAGCATAACATCAACACAATATCAATACTCTATATAAATGAAGAAATGCAAAATTAATCTTTGGCAATTAATACACAAACTCACATTATTTGAAAAAAAATAGTACCTTGACAATAAGCAGGAATGTCAAAAGTACCCGAACTCTACCCCAAGTGAGATATGTATACTGTTACGAACGCTTGAATGATAAATATAAACAAAATAAAACAATACCACTCATTAATTTGGTCCATGTTAATACAAATTCGGATTCGAAATAAAATATTATTTCCAAAATTAGGCATGCGCGTCGTTGAAATATACACAGCTACCCAGGAATAATAACAAGGTCATGTCTATGATAAGTACAATAAAGGAATATTATTCATAAATCTTAAAGTTCAACGCAGTCAAAAAGATCACATGTATTGTATCAAGAGGCTTGCAACAAAGAAAAAAAGAAATAAAAATAACTAACTTTGCTGACCCCAAAAGCAGAAATGAAATTATTAGTGTTCTGGAGCTTTTCTGTAAATGACTGTAAAGACAGGATAATTTCATTGACCGCCTACAATGATTTCTGTTGGTCGTTCTAGGGAAAATCATGGCACACTTAGTATAAGCTTCAGTACATCGTTAACCAAGAGAAGAGAAGTTGGGAGAGAGAGAGATAAGAGAGAGAGAGAGAGGGAAAGAGGGCTCTGAAGCTGCGAGCACCCTCATACGTATCAAACACCATGGTTTAGGTATGCACCTCTCATATATAGTCATTGGTTAGCTCGAATTTGAGGGACTACAGACTAGTAATGTAAGGGTATTTCTTCATTTATATTTCGTTCTTCGGCAGGAATGATACTCCTTAATGCCGTAATGATGTCCAAAAACACTTCTTTACCCTGTACTCGGTATGCCCCAGGCAATTCAGAATTCTTTCCATGTTATTGTGTCCGGACATTGAACGTGTATGTCCCGATTACAAAATTTAACAAAACACCAATAGTGTTCAAAACAACATCAAGCGAATTAATGGATTATGATTCAATATTGATAATATTTAAGATATATTTATGCAATGGTAAAGTCATATCGCTATCACATTTTCTTGAATTTGTTCAGCACTCGAAAGTTTAATAGCTAAATTTCTCAGTTACACATGAATTCGATAAAAAAATATAAAACAAAATAATATACGTGATCTTTTCAGAAAAAAAAAATCTTGTGAGAATCATCAGAGTTGTTAAAAAGGAAAAAAGAAAAAGAAGCGAATAAATCGATTATGATCATGGTGCTAAGGAACCGAATTGATCTTTCCTTCTTCTTTTTTTTTTTTCCTTTGTGTAATGGTGTGTGGTTGTGTGTATTTCTAGGGTAGAATTGACCAGTGGGATTGATTTATAGCCGAGTATTATTATCCATTCTGAAGAAAGAGGTTATTTCCTGGGTAATTATATTCAAATGATTTGATTGTGCTTTTAAATTGCATTTGCATTGCTCTTGAATCGGTTTAAGGTCTTGTTTACCTTTAGGAACAGCGATCTGAAGAATGTTCAAGATATCGCATTTGACGCATACTATAGTACGTGTACAAGTGTCTGTTGTATCACAAAACATCATAACATATAACATTTGCGAAGTACAGCCTAAAGTATAAGGAGACATCAGTATTTTTCTTTAAAAAAAACATAACTGTAGATGGCTTAATCTGGCAACGTTTTTATTATAACTTTGTTCACATTTTGTCTAATGAACAGTACTTAACACAGAAGTGAAATGTTGTGAATAAATCACAATTTGTTTTCTTGTAAGCAAGCAACCACACTAACCGAAGCCCAAATTAATACAATGTGGATTGAGTGAAAGCAGCAATATTAGTAGAACACGTCTGTCTCTAAGTTTGAGGAAAATAGCACGATATCTACAGAACGACTTTCATCGCTCGTTGATTAATATTCATGCACCTGTTTCTGTCAAAAGTGGTACAAAAACATTTTAAACATGCTTTCCAGCCCTGCTTTGATCTTACCATCATCGCCGACAGCCAGCCTGGATGAAAACATGACGACGCTTTGAGAAATCTGAAAACTAAATTCGCAGAAGATAGTAATTCTCTTAAATCAAGAAAATGCATGTGCGGTTGCAGTGTACATTAAAAAATTACCCCTCAAATAATAATTCACTTGCGAAATGCGCGTACTTTACCAGAGAAAGCGATTATTTTGGCAGTTTGCGTGTGACTTGTAAACTAATTTCCCCATTTTTCGCACATTATTCCAGAGCAAACATGGACAGTAACCGTGGATGACATGCATGTCCTATCATAAAACCATGTTACATGCTTGTCCACATGTGTCCACTTCAGTAATTTTTCAATTTTGTGGCAGGAAAACTGTTTCGGGCTTGCTGCTCCCTTTCATTGGTGTTTATACAAAGGCAGTTGAGTCTGAAAGGGCACCTCAGCAAAATAAGACTGCAATGAGGGAAACTGTTCTTTTGTCAGAGTGCGATGCACGATTACACAATCGTCATTGTCCAAACATCTGAATGTAGTCATTAAGATGCACATAATCAGGTGGCGGCGGTGATGATGGGATCAAAGAAAGACCTTCGTTTCTGGTCCATGTGTAGTAGGCCCACGGTCTGGTGCAAAATGGGAATCTCGAGCGATTTCATGTAGAGCGCCATCTTCTGACTGACTTACACAATTGTAACATGTCGTATGAAATGCTAGTGATAAAATCCAGCATACTTTCTTCTTCTTCTTCTTTTCAAAGCGGATTTTGAATGCTGTATTTAGAGGGGTGAAATGAAAGTTATTGATATTGTTATTATTTGCATTATATCCTGCGAGTGTTATAACTCCCTCCCTTGACAAAGACATTTTCAAGATAGCAAACATTGTCATACTAACTGAAATAATGCTATGTTTTTCCACCATTTTCGCACTTTTGTCATTCAATTTCAAAAACTTATTATTCGATTTCGTCCCGAGAAGCACGTGGAACATAAATCCTAACTTCAATTTCGTCAATTGTCATTGTATTTTGTTTTTCGCCAAACATTTTGCGAAGGCATAGCACTCAAAATCGTCAATTGTCATTCAAATTCATCCCTCCCGCTGACGGATGTCAGAATGTGAAGATCAAATTCGTTTTTGTTCACACAATTTCATGAATTTTTCATTCAAATTAGCCAGATGTTGTATGCGAGACGGTACGTCTGTTTGTATCAGTGTGTACTCGGATTGTTTATATGTGTGTGTGTCTGTATGTGTGGTTCTGTGTGTGTGTGGGGGGGGGGGCACTTGTGTGTATATTACCTCCTGAATGTAAAATGTGAACGGTTCCATAAAGAAAAAAAAATGAATGAGTGGGAAATCACACCGGATAGAGATATGAGACGAATATTAATGAAAATCTAACGAAAATGATTGACAAAAGACGAAATCGATCCTGCTGTTTTGAGTGCTGCGAGTGAGACTGACGAATTTGAACTGTAAATGACGAAAATGTATGCCAAATGACGAACTTGAATGGACTTTCTTTGACAATGAACGACGAAAGCCGAATTTGAAAGTAAGATGGCCTATTCCCGACATCCCGCGACGAAATTGAAGTAAAACTTTTTGAAATTGAATGAAAAAAAAAAAGGTTTGAAAATGAATGGGGAAACCATGCACTAAGGAAACGAGTCACAGTAATACTCCACGATTAATCCATTAAAGCTGTATTAGACTAGCAATGCACAAACTAAATCGCATTGTTGTAGGCCTAAATATTTGGTGATTATGTCAAATTTGCCGTATAAACTTCTACTGGAAAATGTGTTGTGTGTGTTGTCTTTATTATATCAATGATGGGAATAGTAATGCCTTACACATTAATTAAAGCATTTTTTATTGGGGTGCAATTTTAGACTGTCTTTGTTTGAGAGAATGTTAGTGATTCATTATAACCTTTGTAAACATAGTATACATCTTGCTTATCAATTATTGTCGCACTAGCACATTAATAAACACGTAAAAATACAGTGCACGTCCTTTGAAGCTGAAGCTTGAGTTACATGCAGTGTGTGTGTGCGTACAAGTTTTCTTTCGTTGGAGGGAAATTTCGTTATAACCGAACAAATAAACAATATTTTTACCTCACTAATGAAGCTTGAGTTACACGCAGTGTGTGTGTGTGCGTACAAGTGTAATCACACCTTGTGGGTTCTTGTGATGTGTGTGGGAGGGATGGGGTTCATCTTTTTGTGCGTGTACACTGCAAAAAGTCCGGTGTTAAAATAATAACTATGAAGCACCGAGTTGGTGTTAAATTTCCTGTGCTCATTTTGTGGTCTTAGATGATATATGAAATATAAATTTTTTTCTTTTTTTAATAGTTTCTTATACTGTTTTTCTTGTTGATTTTGAACTTCAACAAGGCGATCAAGAATACATTTATTATCATAACCGAGCTGCATTAGTGAGATATACATTGTCAGAAATTTGTGATTTGTTCACCATAATCGTACAACAATTGTGTTGCATTATAGAAGTTCAAGAATTGATAATTAGTATTGGAAACAAAAATCTCTAGATGTTTATATCCGATGGATGGATGGATGGATATTGGATTGATGAATTGATGGATATTGGATGGATTGATGAATTGATGGATATTGGATGGATGGATGGATGGATGGATGGATGGATAGATGGATGGATAGATGGATGGATAGATGGATGGATTGATGGATGGTTGGATGAATTGATGGATGGATGGATGGATGGATGGATGGATGGATGGATGGATAGATGGATGGATAGATGGATGGATGGATGGATGGATGGATGGATGAATGGATAGATGGACGGATAGATGGATGGATTGATGGATGGATGGATGGATTGATGGATGGATTGATGGATGGATGGATGGATGGATAGATGGATGGATAGATGGATGGATAGATGGATAGATGGATGGATGGATGGATTGATGGATTGATGGATGGATGGATGGATGGATGGATTGATTGATGGATTGATGGATGGATGGATTGATGGATTGATTGATGGATGGATGGATAGATGGATAGATGGATGGATAGATGGATGGATAGATTGATGGATTGATGGATGGATGGGTGGATAGATGGATGGATAGATGGATGGATAGATGGATGGATTGATCGGTGGATGGATGGATTGATGGATGGATGGATAGATAGATGGATGGATAGATGGATGCATGGATGGATGGATGGATTGATTGATGGATTGATGTATGGATGGATTGATGGATGGATTGATTGATGGATGGATTGATTGATTGATTGATTGACTCCTGCTCGTCTGATTTGTTATACAAATTGTACTTATTTGTGTGTGTGTGTAAAATTTGGCATGCGTGTCGTTGAAATATACACATACAGCTACCCAGGAATATCAACAAGTTCATGTCTATGATAAGTACAATAAAGAAACATAATTCATACATCTTTAAGTTCAACACAGTCAAAAAGATCACATGTATCAAGAGGTTTGCATTAGCCAATCCATAGACCCACCACCCCCAAAAGTAATAGAGATAACTAACCTTGGTGACTCCAAAAGAAGAAATAGAATAAGTGTTCTGCAGCTTTTCTGTAATAGACTGCATAGAAAGGATAATTTCATTGACCGCCTACAATGATTTCTATTGGTTGTTCTAGGGAAAATCATGGCATTCTTAGTATAAGCTTAAATCGTTAACCGAGAGAAGAGAAGTTGAGAGAGAGGGAGAGAGAAGTTGAGGGAGAGAGGGAGGGCTTTGCAACTGTGGGCACCCTCATGCGTATCAAACCACATGGTTTAGGCATACTCCCTCTCATTTGGTCATTAGTTAGTAATAGCTCGAATTTTGAGGGACTACAGACTGGTATGAAAGGATCGATATTTCTTCATTTATATTTCGTTCTTCGGCAGGAATGATATTTCTAAATGCCGTAATGAGGTCCAAAAACACTTTCATAGCCTGTATGCCTCCCTAAAACAATATAGCAGAGAATGAGAGGAGGGCAGATACCTCTCCTCAATGCAGGGTCACTTATAACGCCCGCAGTCGATCACTTTGCTTCCTTAAAACGGCGCCGGATCTACTGCTACGCATAGTCCTACGTGGCACCGCGTGCATATCTACCAGTATATACTTTTCTTTAGATGTACTAGTATGTTGTGTCGGGACGCGTGTTTTTTTTAGACGGCACAGATTGGGGAAACTAAATATCTATCGGGGGCCCTATCCCTAAACCTAACCCTAATCCTAATCCTAACCCTAACCATCAACCCCCTAACCTTAACCCTAACCCTAACCCTAACCCCAACCCTAACCCTAACCCTAACCCTAACCATAACCAAAAACCCTAACCCAACGTTTTTCCCATAGGTTTAACACGCGCCATGCCCCAATCTGTGCCGTCTTAAAAAAAAACGCTGCCGGGACACACAACTTCAATTTTTTGTTACATAAAATGTATGGAACACTATTACGTGTTCGAAATACCATCGAATGTAGAGTTGATTCAATTCAAATAATATTTAAAACACATTTATGCAATGGTTGTGTCACATCACTATTATATTTTCTTGATAGCTGAAATCTCTTAGGTACACATGAATTTAATGAAAATATAAAACAAATAATATCCGTGATTTGCTCAGAAAACAAATCTTGTGAGAATCATCATAGTTGTTTAGAAAAAAAGAAGAAGAAAAAGAAGCGAATAAATCGATCAAGATCGTGGCGTTAAGGAACGGAATCGATCTTTCTTTTTCCTTTGTGTAATGGTGTGTGGTTGTGTGTTGTTTCAGGGATATTTTTTCCCCATAACCTTCCATTGATTCCATATTCAAAACAAATTCAAAACAAATCAAATCACATGTATTACAAAATCCACAATTCAGCGTAACACAATTGTAGTGGAATCAAGCCAAGCTGTATTTGGACCAGTAGGATCGATATAGTATAACCGAACGATATTACTAGTATCCGTTCTGAAGTGGGATCGATTTATAACCAAGCAATATTATCCGTTCTGGGCCCCGTTCTATCAAAAGATAAAACAAATTTTAAATTTCCTTATCACACAGGCTGCCATAGACTTACAGTTGAAATCAAGTATATAATTGATTTCAACTCTTCATAAAACAGGGCCTAGAAGAGAGAGGTCATTTGCTGTATATACTAGTATTCAAATGATTTGTTTGGGCTGTTAGATTGTATATGTATTGCTCTTAAATTATTAAGGTCCTGTTTACCTTTGTGATCTAAAGAATGGTCAAGATATCGCATTTGACGCATACGAGTATGTGTGTGTCTGTTGTATCACAAAACATCCTACCATATAAACTTTGCGAAGTACAGCCTAAAATATTGGGAGACATCAGTATTTTTCTATAAAAAAACAATAACAAAACTGTAGATGCCTTAATCTGACAACGTTCTTATCATAGACGAGGTTCCAATGACGTGGGAGCAGCGATTTTGAAAATGTTCAAGATATCACATATGTGCTAAATGTGTGGGTCAGTTGTATCACCAAACATCCTTCCATATGAAATTTTTGCAATAAAGCCTAAAATATATGGAGATATCACTATTTTTCTCATTAAACCATAACTGTAGACGTTTAGTTTTGAAACATTCTTAGATATTACAACTACTGTTCATATTTTGTATGTTTGAAAATACTTGACATCAATTATGCTTATTCAAATTTTTACATTGGTTGTTTTTTAATCCTTAACTCACATTTTAGAACTATTTTGAAGCACTAAATCTGGGATTTTTTTTTTTCATCTACAAAAGTAAATTATGTTTTTAATATCGATTATATGGATTTGTATTTTACAGTGGTTGTTTCTTTCTCAAACTTACATTTTGGAACTATTTTAAAGCATTAATGTAGGGTTTTTATTTGTTTCATCTACAAATGGTAAATTATGCCTTTAATCATGAATGGTTTGAATGAATTCAATAAATATTAGCATAAAAAACAAAAGCAAAAATGCTTTACGAGTGTGATTGTTGTTGCAGTAGTTGTGTGTGTGTGCGTGAGTGTGTGTGCGTGTGGTATCCGTGAAATTGCATGTTATGCATGCAAATGATATAAAATGAAAATCTTTTTAAACAAAA